>NW_027271149.1:1167500-1177500 GCF_040938485.1 Diadema antillarum
AATAACTTGTCATTGAGAACAGTGATATACTTTTTTTCGAGAAAGTTAGAGAGGGTGTGGCTAGATAAAGTTTGGTAGCATTTTTGTTGTTTGTTTATGATTCTCTCTAATCTAGACCATTGGGTTTCAGACATTATTTCATTCACTTCCCAGAAAAGTGTTGTTATTACTACTGGTGCCCCTCCAAATTCACGGTTATAGCACACCACACAATTCGATTCAGTTAAATTTTGTCAAATTCATTATTTCTCACATTTCTTTAAAAAGAAAAAATAAACAATGTAACACAAAAATATACAATTATGATATTATGTTTAAAGGGATCGCATAGTATTGGTTGAGGTGAGAATTCAGCTTTAAACTTTTTGGGAGATACTTAAACCACTGTATGAAATGTTAAAAAGCATACAATTCTACGAGGAATTCAAAGTTTATTTGATGAAAATCGGTTTTGAAATGGCTGAGATATCCAAAAACAAGGTAAAGCAAAGCGTGGGTCTCACCTTTTCTTAAGCTCACTTTGTTTTGGATATCTCAGCTGTTCAAAACCGACTTTCATCAAATAAACTTTGAATTCTTGTCAAAATTGTATGATCTTTCCTATTTCACACGAGGTTACTCATAATCATTAAAAAAAAAATGAAACCTCATGCCCTATCTCAACCAAAACTGTACAATTCCTTTTAAGGATAGAAATGCACAACCATGGTCATACGATTGTAAAAAAAAAAATCAACATCCGGACAGGTGACTATGATATGTTTTTCTGTTCTTCTGGTTACCAGCAGAGGTCTCACCTCAAACGTGTTTGAAAATTGTGCCTTGTATTCAAACGTGGCTGCACAACTAAAATCTACTTCCTCACCAGAACACACATGGGATTAAAATTCTTAGATTGTCACAATGCATTTGATGTACTTCGGACAGCTAAGAAGGCGCGCAAGGAGTCCACAAACAGTAGAACAGTGTGGAAAACCATACTAACGTTTCCCTTTTTAACGGAAAGAGTAGAACAGAAAGATTGATGAACCAGGTCGACGATCTAAAGATTCCAAAATCAAAAGCAAATATAGTCCAACCTCGTCTTTCCGGACATGTTGGGACCGGTGCTCATCCGGATAAGGGATCTGGCCGGATATGGGAAACTCAATGTTTAATACACGCAGTTGCCTACCTATTGGTAAGCCACAAGTAACCTATTGCAAGTAACTGAAACTCTTTCTTTGCTATCAGTGCAAACTTGGGGGTAGTGAATGTCTGAATGCATGATATTTTAGATGAGAATTTCATTTGAATGTTTGTTATTCATGTTGGGCATGATATGTAATTCATGTGAGTTTGGGTGGGATTTGTTGTTTTCGTTTTTGTTTTAGTTTGAAATCCCCCTTTCCCCCGTTATTATTAGATTGAAAAATAAAAATCACGGCGAGATCGGGTCCGGATAATAGAGCGATCCTGATGAAGGGAGAGGAGAGGTCGGACTGTACCACAAAAATAATGTTTGTCATCGTAGTCATCGATTTTGATTGAATCAAGTGAGATATATTGTTGCACTGCTTACCTACAAGCAGTGAAAATAATTTGTATCCTCCAAACTACCTTTTAACAAGCAAGTGAATGTGGTGCCCATTCATTCCTTTTATGAATGTCGCCATTTATATCACTAAAACCAACCAAGGCCTCTTTCGATCGTTTGATTATGCCCTGAGTTCATATTTTCTTACACAACTACATTTAAATGACTAGAAGCTACATCAAGTCTGCCGAAGATTCCTAGCAGAAGTCCAAGTTTATACGGCCTTCGAAGGTTTCGTTTCTCCGTTTCCGCTTCGTGAGCTAGTAAGCAGTTTCGTTCATCGTATCTCTAAGGGGATCGTCTTTATTTACGGAACGACGTTTTAATCTGCACCCGTCGCAAGTCCAGCGATCCAGTAAGAGAAAGTGTCGAAAGTTCCTTCTGAAGTGGACGTTGGTGGCAGCATATATGAAAGGATTGATAGTGGCATTGCACCACAAAATTGTGTTGGTCACTTCCCAAGCTAGCTCAGAGACACAGTCGTAGGCACAGACGGCAAACATAGCGCTGGTGATCTGGTAGGGTAACCAGCATGCAAGGAAGCAACCCACCAGGACAGCCAAAACGAAGGCAGCTTTTTGGTGTCTGGCCAAAAATCGTCTTTCCTTGGTTGTGGTGTCGCCTGTCGTTCGATTGACGTTTTGGGCGTCCTCTGGGGTTTCTTTGCGACCTGGAGCGTCAGGAATCACAACAGGGTGTGGCTCAGACCGCCCTGATTCCCGACATGCTTTTTTCGATCCGTTTGAGCGAGACGGTTCAGTATTGTCCTTGTGCTGGACGAGCGACTTGTCGTAGACATTGACCTGGGGACTCGGTCCAACGCTGCCTTTGGACCGCCTCCGTATGTTGACAAATATGGCAGAATTGAGCGCCACCAGGAAAAAGAAAGGGATGATAAAGTTTAGGGTGTTTATGATGACAGTGGCAGTTAGATTCGCCGAGTATTCCATCTCACAGTCAGTGTCAAAATCAATGTTGTATTCTCCTGTGATTGGACTCCAGGCGAAAGCCAGGAAAATATAAACAGCCAGAGTCACTGTCCAACAGGCAAAAAGAATCATCCCTACTCGTCGTTTGGTCTGGAAGCTCCTGTACTTCATACCCATGGTAAGAAGGCAGAGGCGATCCCAGCTGATGAGCAGGATGGTGATCACCGCCATATTGAGGAGGGCGTTGTCCAGAGCGCACCAAATCTTGCAAAAGACCTCTCCATACAACCACACGTCCTTCACCAGCCAGTCAGTGTTAAATGGTAGAATAACGGATGCTGTCAGAAAGTCAACCACTGCCAAGTTGACGATGAAAACGTTTGCGACGTTTGCCCGAACTTTCACGTCACGTATAAAGGCCAACACGACAAAGAAATTGCCAACCATGGTGACAAACATAATGACAGACAAAATAAGAGGTACTGTGGCAAGCCATGCCTTGGAATGAGTGCTCACATCACTATCATCATGTAGATCACTGGAGTTGAAGCCGTCCGTGGTACTTTCCAAAGACATAGCTCTGGTTCAGCATGGTCTTCACAAATCGTCAAAAATCATAAGTTTCACCTTTTTCCTGTCGCTTTCTACCGGGGCACATTTCATGAGCAGTCATACGGCGGTGTAATGACATCGATCGAAGTTCGAAAACTGGTCACTCATAGAAGTTCTGAAAAAAAAACACATGAAAAGAAAACTGTTAGTGATGTAATGAATTCTATTTTGACCGACATACATACTAGAGTCATGGCTATGGTATGTGTGTCGGTCGAAATTGAATTCAATTTTACGCTATCTTTGTGCATAATGAAAACAGAGTGGCAATTTCGTCGGATGCCGGATGATATATAAAAAACCCCACGACAATGCAAAGAAACATTCATGATTCATTTATGCATGCTCAGTTTATTAAGAAAGGAAATCGAAACACCAAAGATAACTTCATTACGACAGTAATTTCACCACAGTAGTTACAAAGAATGCCGTAAACAGGAGCACTAGTGGACATAATAATATACTCATAGAACGCAGCGCTGACCTAACATGCCCGTATTGTCACAACGAATATTTACGTGCCCTTGCATTTAAAGTTTTTTGTTTTTTAATATACGTAAACATTTGTAATTCACTTCTTTTGAAGTCCAACCAAGAACACTGACAAGTTTTTGCAACTTTTTTATACTCAATTATTGAAGAATTATTTGTCCAAGAAATGTGTTGGCCACAATGGAAGACATTGCGTCCCATAAGCTAATGGGTACCTGGTGTAAGATTGATATGGGTCGCGTTCGGAAGAGTTTGAATGATTCTCCTGAAGATTCAGCACTTAACCTGTAGATGACGTCATCATTGTTCTTCGTTCGCACACGTCCGCCGAGGAGTGTTTTGGTGGCCTTTAAGTGTCAAAGTTTCACGAGGAATTACTTAGTGAAGATTACAGCAGATCAGAAGATGAAGATATATATGTGAAGCTTCCATCCAGTCTCAATTAAGGCAGAGGAGAGTGGACCTGAGAGAAGAGATAAAGGATTTGATACTTTTTAATCACTTAATTATTTCTGGATAGCGTAATGGTCACAAAAGATATTACAGCGAGCTTTATATCTGCGGCACGAACGCTAGACACGACGCTATTATGCTAAATAATGGTATTCTGCACAGTCAAACAGTAATGTTTCCATTGTTCAACCCTTGATACTGCGTCGTCTTAGCATTGAAGATCCAAAGTTCCGTGTTATCAGTCAAGGAGGGTGTCGAGAAACGTTAATAAAAGCATGATTTTTTTTTTCTATGGGCAGGAGATATTGATTTCCTGTCAAAACGGCACTTCTCTTTCATTCTATTGGCTTAATTTCTGACAGCATGCTCTCGACATACCAATGATGATGCGTTGCATGCCCCTTTTTCTGTACTTACAAAGTGCCACGTCAATAGGGACTAAGGAGAGATGTCTTTTAATTGCATCTCAAGGAGGGTTTTTTGAAAAACACAAACATGTTTAAAATTCATAATGTCTTGTCAAAACGCATTACAGTTGGGCTATAAATTACCCCTTCCTTTAATAAGAAAAGTATTGTCCAATAACTTATCAAACTACGCCTCATATTCATTTGCTGTTCTGTGTACATATAGATCACTATTTTTTGAGGGGCTAAGTAATCAAATACTATAGCAGCGAGCGCTACAGAAATGAAAATCTTCACCTTTGCTATACTTGATCTACTGATGATGAACTAGAAGGGTCTTGATAAGTCTTAAGTGTGTGATGGCACATAGCGTCACACATCTTGTGTTGTGATCCACGTCAACAGATGAAGTACGGTGACAACTTGTGTGCAAAGCAAATTGAAACTTTGTGCGATTTGTGAAACATCCAATAGAAATTACATATTGAATGTCACCGATGTCACTCAGTAGTGAAAAGAAATAATCATGAAAGAAGCTTGATAAGTTTTTGATTCGCATTTTTCCGATGACACTTGGAAAGGATTTAGGTTGTGTGTTGTTGTTTTTTGTCCACTTTCTCAATCAAGGTTAACTTGAAAATAATGTGTCATTTAATATTGTCGAATTGAGCCGTCCATGTCAACTTTGTAACGAATGTTTAAATGAATTTTGGCGGATTTTTATCTTCGTTTCAATCGTTTAGAACTTTCTTCACATTGCAAAAGGATTATGCGGTTGTCATAGTTGCTCTCTTGATACAGTCGGATATGCTTTCGAATGATGGTTATAAGGAGTTATCATTTAAACTGTAAAAGGGTACGCCCGTAACAGGTTTTCGCCATCTTAACTTTCGTTGCATTTCATCTAGAAACAAGGTGTGCGAAACGTGAAAGTTAGACACACAAAGGATGTGATCTGGCTGATAAGCGAGGGAGCACCTTATATCAATTGTGCGCTACTCACATTATAAACCGTAAAGATCGAGGTCGATCACTTTCCCATGATTTCAGTGTGCTACAACTGTATGATGAATTTGTTCAAAGCAAATATGAAGAGCGAGCGAGAAAGCTTTAATGTAGTCAAATATGACAGTGGGAATAAAACGTTAAATGTGACCAAAACGCTATTAGTTGAAGGGAAATATGATGGATACATGTGGTTACAATTTCACTTAAGCGGCATGCGCAAAACAGGTGTTCACAATCTTAAAGGAGCTATGTCAGTGCAAAATGCGTGTTGACTTATGTTAATTCATGATACCCTCAACATCACTTATGTCACAATTATATTTTATACTATTGTTTTAACTCTTTTCTTCACATTACATCTATACGCCCACAAAAAAAAAGTAAACTTTGAAAAAAATCCGTCAGTGACAATATTTCTCATTCATTGCTGAAGTACTCATGTGATTAACAAAAGACATCGCAAGGAGACGTGCAAGTTATGCTCGGTCTAGGAAAAGGTGCTCAGTCAGACCGCAACGTCCTGAAAAGCCTTCGCATTTATCGTACGCGTATGCATGGACGTCGCGGACATGAATACGTAATGAGCTGGGAGACCACATTTTTAGAGTGTCTGTAAATCTAAACGACATTATCAATCTTCGTGATTTATACATCGATAAAAAGCTGAAGAGTTGCACTTTGATGAAATTTGACCACTTAAAAGGTTATGACATATAAGATATACGGAACAAGGAAATTATTAGACACAAAGTTTGCATATTTTTCATTTTTCTTAAGGGGTATACTAGACCAACGAAATTAAGATGGACCAAAATGGAAGAGGTATAAAATGAAAGAGGAAATATCATTCTATGAAAACATAATGACTTTATGTGGATTGATCCTATGAACGGGTCAGGTTGGCGAATAAATCATTGCGTTGTAGAGTTAATTTTTGACGAGATTTCAGTTTGCCGCGAATAAGCGTTTCTGATTGATTAATTCCCTCTGAGTGGAGAGTTGAACGAACCTCGCGGAATGACAGTAAACGTGTACTCTACATAACAGTAATACACTGTGTGTAGATGACAGTGTAGGACCCTATGGTGTGTGTGTGTGCGCGCGCACAATGTATACGCGCTCAGGTTCAGGCAACTGCAGCTAAGATCTCCACGTAAACAACAAGAACAACACTCAATTTCTAACATATTTTATTTTTATCACAGTAAAGTCATTTTCTACTTATGTTTGTATCTTTTACATTACATTTTGATGGCACCTTTTGAATCGATTGTTCGATTTTCCTAAAATGAAACTTGCACCGATTAGTTCTACGCGGTGCACTCCCGTTATAACAAACAAGAACTGTTATATCAAATTTCTCGGTACAATGAAGTAAAATTAGGCCCCCAGCATTATCTGCTCTGCGTTTTGATATTTCATTTGTTCGGTTGTAACAAACTTTATATACACCGAAAGAAAATTGCCGGTCCGTTTATACTAGTATCGCTCGGCTGTACTATTTATTTTTTTTATTTATTTATTTATTTCTAATCTTTTGTCAGGGTAGTCCATGCACCAATAAATAGTGGTCTTCCATGGAGCCCTGAATAATATTGATGAACATATGTACATTAAATAGCAAAACGTATATACAGAAGATGACATAATATAGTGTAGATACATACCAGCATATACTGTACATTGCAAAATAACATAAAAAAGTACATGCCACAGCAAGAGTTCACCACAATGCTGAAATAACAATTAAAAACGCTATTATGCAGGAATGATAAAGCCCAGAATGAATTTCGTGTGTTACTTTACAAATAGCAACTTTGCTTAAACAATCTCTTAAATGAATATATGGAAGAAGCTGATCTAATTGAATGATCTAGCCTGTTCCATTCAAGTACAGAGGATACGATTGGGCTGCACTTGTGACAATCAGAGCGATATCTTGGTACACATAGATTTCCACTGTCTACTAGCCTTGTATGATGTTCATGTACATCACTAGGCTTAACTAAGTGCACCTGAAGGTACGAAGGTGCTAAGTTATGGACGCATTTATCATCATAACGCGGCTGAAATCAAAACGTTTGTCTAGTGTCATCCATTTAAGACTTTTGAATAAATCAGCCGACGGTGTGTCAAATGTTTTGTCCAAAATTATTCTTGCTGCCCTCTTTTGATCGACAGCTCAACTTTGGCTTGAACTTTGTTTGCACAACTAGATAGAGTAGCGTGCATTAATAAATAGCATACAAAATCAATTACAAAAGATCTAGCACTAAGTTTGCGCACATGAGTTCTTTGGGGCTCTCCATTTGATATTAGAATAATTATTCCTTATTAATCCACTGTAGGCGCATACATCGCAGAGTAATTTATCTAATGATACCCTGGGAGCGCATGATCATTCATGTATCTCAAATTGCCACACTATGATTTTTACTCGACGAGACTTTCCGTTTTTATTGTTTTCTAAGCGAGGGACCAATTCAGTTCTTACTGTGCTATTATAACAGGTATATCTAAAACGTTGACTATCATTCATGTAATGATTCAACCTATGAACGGGTCGGGTTGGCAATAAATAGAAAGCCTTGTTCTAATTTGTCTCAGGGTCGTTTGGAAAATATCGATATAATGCAGAGATATGAATAATGGTATCATAAGCTCATCTTATATAATGTAAGCATTAAAAGGTGTGATTTATTTCAAATATTCACAAACCATGTCAATTAGATCTTCATGTCGTCAGTAAGTGAATCTCGTAGACCATGCACTTTGTCTCTGAATTATCTCGCAAAATCTCGGGTGCTGAGAAGGACATGCGCAAAAACCTGCGCGAACGATAAATTTTTGATTTGAGCTCAATAAAAGCCGCGTTGCGGTCTGACTGTGCTTCCCATGGCATTGTCTTTTCTTATTCCTATTAGTACTTTCTATGATTGACAGATGACGTCACTGACAGAATTTTGGTTTGGATTTTTTTTTTTTTTTTTTTTGTGGGCGTACCCAGAACAATTATAAAATACATAAGACATATGAGAAATTCTATTGGACACATAAGTGATGGTTCAGGTTATTATAAGTCAACATTCATTTGCACTGTATAGTGCCTTTAACTTCTTTGAATACAGCTGGAAACACGGTGCACAAAACGTTGAAAATTCATTGTGCACATACAAAGAACAGGATATCACTGAAATGCCAGGGTGTGCCTGTAAATGAATGGTGCGCTTCTCGGGATTATAAACGGGAAAGATCGGAATCGATCACTTTCCCATAATTTTAATGTGCTACAATAAATTTGTTCGAAGCAAATATGAAGATTGAGAGAGAAGGCATTCACATATTCAAAGGTGACAGTATGTATATGATTGAGTCGTTGGAAGATGAAGAGAACGCTATTGAGAGGAAATGTGATTGACGTGGAGAAAAAAGGAAAGTGTTCAGTATCGAGTGTTCGAGCTGATATCATGAACAGACGTATGGTAACAACAGAAGCCATAAAATTCACGGCAACAGTCAGAACCAATATCGACTTCGCACCGCCAATAATGGACCAATCATAAATGCAGCATGTATGCACACGTCAAACAAAAAAATGTAAATAGAGGGTGGAGCACGTTACTGAGACTCGAAGTATACGGCCAAGTCTGAACGTCGGGAATTTTTCTTCAGGTAGCAAAGGCATTCATAAAGCTCTCGCGAGTCCAAAATAATTCAGAATCCCATTTCTTCAATTGAGATGATATTTTTGATAATTCTTCTCTAATCTGTTTTGTCTTTTAAGTAGGGTACACCCCATGTTAAAAGAAAGAATGCCATAAATGCTTGTCTTGAAGGGGTGGGACTAACACTTTACCCATGCTCACCCCTTAGTCCCGTCCTATTAGCTCGACGTAATCATACAGTCAATTCGATATGGCCAAGTCAAACAGCGTCTGTGTGTTTACCAGTCATCTATGTGTCAATTAGTAGGCACGTTGGTGAAAATGTGCGCTTGGGATACAGGAAAACACCTCGGAAATAAAAAAGACAGGAATCAGCCGCACATGTGTCCCTTTCTCCTTGCGAATGATCGTATGATTGCATCACTTTCTTTTAGATATCAAATTAGACAGCGATTAAGATGAGTAATTAAAACACGTCTTGCCCCATTGAAAGAGTTTTTACATTGTTAGGCATCTAATGATATTGCTGAGGAAAACATTACTAAAAGAACAATTAAGATTTCAGCATTGTCAGTATCGTGTTAAGAGGATAAAAAGAAGTACCTTTTGCCAATAAACAAAATGTCTCCTTAAAAGTAAGGTTCAGAAAACAAGCCAAATAATAACATCGTTCAAAGTATGTTTTTTACTACATCATTGTATTATTATATGTATCAAAATTTTGTTAGTGTTGGAAATGAAATGAAATGAACAAGTCTTTACAGAGCAATGTCATACCAACACACGAAGACTCGATCGAGAAATATATACCAAAAGGAGAAATAAGAATTAGTCAGCAGACACTCTTCGTTAGAAACA
>NW_027271149.1:1182500-1217500 GCF_040938485.1 Diadema antillarum
AGGTATTATGCAATCGTCATAAAACCCAGGATGCAATCATATTTCTAGTACAAACCAAAGGAGTGTTACGAGGTGATGACATCTCACCGCTTCTTCCAATTTAAATGCGTGGTTATCCCATACTGTGAATATTTCTGTTTGTTGAAATACACGAGAACCGTTAAAATGACACAGCTCTGCCAATCTCGATTTGATTTTACTCTGCTTATTATTATCATCTCCTGCATGATGTGGAATTGCGCTTGAAGACGTCGTAAAATCGTTTGCATTATCATATGTATTATCAGTTAACAAATACTTGTTTTATCCCCCATAACAATTCATTTATTCCTGTATTTCCACTTTGAATCATCAGTGGGTTTATAAAGTTTGCATTAAGAACAAATAAACAAACAAAATATATGATATCTAATAGTGGTGAAAAATGGGCTGACTGGAAATGATCCATAGAGAAAATGATGTAAGTATAATTAATGTAATCATTCATAATAACTTGTAATTAAGTTGAAACAACCATGAATATGAACAAATTATATCATACAATACAATACAAAAAAAAACATTGAATTCGAATCAAAGAACAAAGAAGAGAAATAGAAAACGAGAAAGAATGGTTGAGATATTTAAAAAAAAACAAAGAGGTCCTAATAAAAGGTTGGACAGACCTTGTATTAGGACCGCTCTGTTTTACTTTTTTATATATTTTTCAGCCATTTTAAAACCAATTTTCATCAAATAAAATATAATTAGTCTTAGAATTGTATACTCTTTAATATTGCACATAAGCGGATTGTAATTATATCTTGATTTAAAACCTGAATCCCCTCTCAACACATTATATTGCATAGCTAGATTCGGCAATCGAATCCGGGTCCTTTGGACCTGGAGGCAGATGCATAACCGAAAGAGCCAAATTTACTCACCCCAAAAATAACATGCTTCAGACGTTCTGAAGTTTGAATATACATGCTTTCTATTCTTCATTTTTTTTTTACATTCAATCCTAAATATCAATGATAGAGAAGTAAGGATGATGTGTGTTTGCGTATGAATGAATGAGGGCATGATAATGTGTACTGTAAATGCCTCCGCTACAGCGTAATAAAAAGGATGTTTGCCCATTCAACGTGTACACACGCAAACACAAACACACACACATCGGCTCGCTTTCCGTGTTTTAGCGTACAATAAATGACGATTCAACGTCAAATGAATTTTGACATATCGAATGCAGTTTGCTTAAATGAAGGGATTTTCAATCATGGATGTGATAGGTGTTTTATGAATCATTTTATTCATATATTCGGGCAGGGAACGATGTCAATTTCAGTGCTCTCTACCATAATCTAATAACACGGTCCATGATGAAGTGCGATCGCAGCAGGATGGAATAAATTTATGTCTGTTATATCATTGGCACCACTCTGATTTAGCAGATATTATTGCCATTGTGCAGATGTATGGTTTTTTCGTTTTTTTTTTGTTTGTTTTTGTGGGTTTTTGTTTTTGTTTTGTTTTTTTTTGGTGGTGGTGGTGGTATCCAAGTATGAATGATGCCGATGTGCCCAATGGGGGGCTTAATTTCATATGCATAGTTGTGGGTTGTATGTATAGGGGGAAATCCTCTCTTGCCTTGACAAGTTCATCCGTATCGACACGTCCTGTTTAGTTTGGTAAGAGAATAAATCAGTGAAATTTCATCGCAGTCGACGATTATCAACTGATTCTCGTTATGATTTTGTAGGTCGAGGTCAGTGGTATCCCCCTCCCCCTACGGGAAGAATCTCCCCACGGAAACCCCATGGAATTAACGGGGTTAGTTGTGAATTCTTTTCATATTTTCTTATGAGCCAAAAATCTGTGTGTGTGTGTGTATATATATATATTTAACGCTATTTTAGGGCATATGGGAAATTCCATAATTTGTTAAGATTTTTTAGGATAATTTGGTAATTAGGGAGAAATTTATAAAAAAGACAAAAACAAACATTTTAATGAAACAACTGATCCCATAATTCATAAATGAAAACTAGTAGGCTGTCTAAACTTTACTGTATAACCAGAGGATATTATTTCCTTTGTTGTATATGATTGATATTGCATCATAGAATTTTTTGTATATTAACAATTGCCCTTAGTGCATTAAAATGCGCTAAGGTGAATTATATAACAAATCCATGTGGCAAAAATATATAGGGTGCATTAGGAGAACTCTCCCATTGTGTAATATTCTCTACTACCCTCTACATTTCATTTCGCGCAGTTTCAAGAGTGTCGGGGTACAGGAAAACTCGTAAACAAGCATTGAAAACGCTAAGGGGAATCGAATATTTCGCCCAAAGGACGGATTCCCCTTAGGATACCTGGGGTCCGTTTCATAAAAATTGTCATCAGTGACAAGTTGTCATAGATGTGACAAGCTACTGAAATCCTTGCATCTGATTGGCTGAGAGAAAATTTGTCATAGAAATGTGGCAGTTGTCACTGATAACAAGTTTTATGAAACGGGCCCCTGGTTTTCACTTGGAAATTCCCCCTTTGCCCCAAATTATATATATATATATATATATATATATCCGTTGGGTATATATCCGTCGGGAATATCAACATATCAAACCGATCCACCGCGCCACATGAGCACAGAAACACACCACTTTGTCAGTCTGCCTGAAGATCGCGACAGCGTGAAACCGCCGGTAGCAGACAAGGCACCAAAACACAGGTACGCCTATATATATATATATATATATATATATATATATATAGAAAAGATGAAGAAGTAGAGTGGCAATGCATTTCGACAGTCGAACAGTGTTATTTATTCAGACCAAATTTTCGACGAATACATTCGTCTTCCTCAGGATCGACAATGACAATTAATTGTCATTGTCGATCCTGAGGAAGACGAATGTATTCGTCGAAAATTTGGTCTGAATAAAAAGCACTATTGGACTGTCAAAATGCATTACCACTCTACTTCTTCATCTTTTATATACTGGTACCAACACGCGGACTACAAGTATCATTATATCTATATATATATATATATAAAACCATGTGTGTCTGTGTGTCTGTATATTCCACGGCCCCTGAATGGTAAGACCGTTATCTGTTAAACATTTTATAGTACATGTAATAAGATATATCCAATATGGAGTTGACTGTGAGGACATGTGGGTTTCACAGTATTTAAGAAAGTAGAAGAGATGTACAATATACCCTTGAACCTGCTCAGAACGGGAGGGTGTGTCCATGAAATAAATTAATTTCTCTGTCTGCTTTATACGTGGCACATCACCAATATCAATATCAATGGGGCACAAGCCGCGGCGCCGTGTCGTAATGAATGATAATCAATTACACGTAACACTGCATTATGGATCGATAAAGTTCGTGATGTTCCCAGTATGTGTAGTATTAAGTGCAGTCAGAGCAGGCATATTATAGAAAATGACTATTGAGTCGTGCCTTCACGTCAAGATGACAGTATACACGTATGTTTACAAATACCAGGTTTCTGCTTTTTCTTCAGCAGAAGCCACACGACTAATTCAGCTGCAATCGCGATGTGGGATGAATATTAGAGAGCTTTTGTAAGACATGATTCATTTTCACCCAAAGGAAACCTTTTTCCTGCCCATTCTAAAGAAGTTGCAGTCCTCTTGTTCCAGGATCCGACTGCCTAGACAAATTTAGTCTCACGTCGCCATCGAATTCTTGACTTTAATTTCAAGAGTTCATTCTTTATAGAGGTTGACAAGTCCACAGCACAGACATTGCATGCCATGTCTCCACCGTACTACTAGATCTTATCATTCGGGTAGAACAGATTCAATTTGGCGACCGTTCTGTATGGTACTTCATAACACAATAATGTACTGTAATAATGTCACAGAAGAATGTGTAATCAAAATTGTTGAAATTGTAGAGACTAGCTATAATGAGTATCATATTTGTATATATTGTGTTTGATTATGTTAATAAAAAAAATTGTAAATGATGCCATACGGAGAATAAATCAAATCAAATCAAATCAAATCAAATCAAAGCATTACAGAATTTGAACCAAATCAGAGTTTTCATGAACAAGCAGCCTTTAGTAACCGTTGACACCACCATTTACCAACAGAACTGGAGAAATTGAGCTCAGTAAAGGCAAACATACGATCATTGCTTAGTCATTTCTTTGTTTTCTGATTGAATGTCCTATTGTTAGATTATCTACAGACTCGGCGAAGTGTGTATTTGATCGAACCATGTCAGGTAGTTACACATCATCATGATCATTAGATGACAAGAAGACAACAGGACTTAATCATTAATAATGGAAGCCGGTGTCAACAAAGGCAGATCAGATTTCCGTGAAATAACAGCGGACAGATAAAGTGAAGCTTGGTCAACGGTGTTATTAGGTAACGAGATACCGAGATAGCGTGGAAAGGACAACTGATGAAACCAGAGTCTACTATTATGATCGTGACATGATACGTAGTTCAAACTCAACACTAGCGAAATAGACAAAGGGTTTACAAATCTACCTACCTGCAGTTGTATAGACGTGCCCAGCAACAACACGCTAAAAGCTGTTGAAGCAAATCTCAGTAACCATGGTGATAAAAGCTGAAATCCTTTTTTTTTAAGATGAGAGAGAGAGAGCGAACTGGGATTTTCCACCATGTTTCGTTAAATACATGGAGCAATAAGAACGTGGCAACTTCATTTCGATTTGAGCATTGTAGGCGGTGTCACTTTGATTTGTATGAAAATGACATATATATATAATATATGCATATATACATACATATATGTACATATATATCATATACGTACATAATGATGTAAAATATATAGAACGACAAAGATATGTGGAAAATAACAAGCGTGGATGTATAAAGGTGAAAAAGCCTCTTGTTGCAAAGAAATAAAATTGTTAGCGAGTTCTCCTCCATCTATCTAGTTTGAGTGTTGTGTGTGTGTGTGTGTGTATGTGTGTTTGTCTGTGTGTGTGTCTGTGTCTGTGTGTTTCATGGTAGGACGAGTTTAGTGAGCAAATTACATAGAAATTATCCTTACGTCCTTGGAAAAATGGAAAGGGCTAAAAGTTTATTATGATTGCCATTTCTATCATAATGAAAATTGTAATCAATGCCGATAGTGGTAGTGGTGAAACGACACATCGATAGTGACTCCGTGAGTTCTAATAAAAATATCACTATAAATTATCTATCTACGTGTGAGGCTTGAATCTATATCTATCTCTCTATACCCACCTATATACCTGTCTATCTATTCACATATCTGTCTATCTCTCTATACTCACCTATATAATCTGTCTTGTATCTATTCATGTATTTGTCTATCATTCTATAACCACCTATATAATCTGTCTTATATCTGTTCATGTATTTGACTATCTCTCTATAACCACTTATCATATATGTCTATCTATTTAAGTATCTGTCTATCTTTCTACACCCACCTATGGATTCTGTCTATCTATTCATGTGTCTGAATGTCTATCTCTCTATAGCTACCTATATATCTGTGTATCTATGTATGTATCTGCATGTCTATCTCTTATAGCTGCCTATATATTTATCTATCTATTCATGTATCTGTCTATCTCTCTATAACCACTATCTGCCGCTATTCATCTATGTGCCTATCCATTCATCTTTATATCCAGATATATCTATCCATCTTGTCTATCTATCTATCCATTTATCTATCTATCAATACTATCCTGTCTATCTACATGGATATCTATCTATCTGTCTATCTACGGATATCTATCTATGGATAGTGGTCGTTTGTTCTATAAACTTTTCTCACAGGGCGTTTCGTATGCAGAAAATATACATTTACTGCAAAGAATTAATACAAAGATAATGTCATTTACAGATAATAGGCTTTGATCTGTTAAATCATACAACAGGGATCCCATAATCAGCATTATGTCATTTGTTATGGAAGAATGTAATGTTAAAAATTATTTTCAAACTTTCTAACATGCGTAGCAAATCAATTGGACAAAAGGAGGAATGCTGTCTGTATCGTTATCATCAACATTGCGATGATTATAAAGCTATACTTCCTATTTTTACAAAAATTCATTATCATCAATAATGTCAAATGGTTATAACATGCCAACTGTTCCTATTCTACTTCTTCTATCCATGTCGTTATTGCCATCACAGGCCCGTAGCCGGGGGGGGGGGGGGGGGGTGCGTCGGGTGCGTACGCACCCCCCCCCCCCAAATTCTGAAAGGTCCACTTTTTCATAATAACGGTTTTTAGCAATTCTCAAGATAACAATCCAAGTAAATATAAAGACACATTATATGCTACGTAAATGTGGAAGAGTACGTTTAACAATGTTAAAAATAATTGTACGAAACCCTTTTGTTGTATGAACCATCGGATCGTCCCCATGCACACAAACACAAATGTTATGTATCAATTTGTGCAAGCTATTATTATATTGGCACTGCATGCCATGGCCCTTGGCGCGTGTGACCGGTGTTTTTTTTTCCACTGGCCGCCCGAGTACGTGCGATTCGTGGATGACATTGAGGTTGACACTTGCATTTTTTCACAGGAACATAGGTAAGTGGATGAAAATCTAATAGCCTCAAGTTTACATATATGATAAAAATTAAAGAAATTTCCTCGAAATTACTATAATCGAAAACCTGAGACATTTTATATCTACGTCTCACAAAGATATAGTACATGTACATATAAGTACATGTTGGCATGATAATGCCTGGGGATAGATTGTTATGTCAACTATTTTCCATTATGAATGCATGCTCCAATCAAATTGTGAAAAGGTGGTCATGAATTAGCATTTCTTACGAACGATCAGGAGAGACAAAACAAAATGAAAGGCCTGTCTTACTCCAGTTCTCTATTAGTTATACATTTTCTCATGTTGTGACAGTTCGATTGGTTCTCATTTTGAAGTGAGCCAAAACCTAAGAACATTCTCACTTATAATTTCCAAAGAGTATTATGCAGGCACGCAAACTCAATTTAGTTGTATTTCATTTAAATGTAATGGGTAAGAGGGTATGAGAGAGAATGCTGAGCTATGAAGTAAAATGGTAAAGTAAAAAGTTTGTCAGATAGTATTACAAAAGCCTGAATATTGCAAGAGCTCCGGAGTAAAAACAGTCAGGGAAAAACCCTATGTATGATAACATTGTGAGAGCGTTAGACTGCATTGTGACGCGTCGTTATTTAATTTACATTCTTTATTCATATTTTTCATAAAAAACACAGGTAATGAGCCGGATTGGGTTAAATTCTCACTTACAGCTTTGTAGAAGTCTGAGTCAACAGTATCACACAGTACTTCAAGACGTATTAGTACAAACGATTTCTTGAGCCTGCACCGTTTCAGGCTCTGTTCTAGATACGGCGGTAGAAACTCATTCTTTTTTGTTGTTTATTTTATCATTATTTACTAATCTCTTTTCTAACTTACAGGTAGCGGATTTCTTTGCAGGCCAAATTCGGAAATGTACTGTTGATTATTACTTATACATTTTCTCATGTTGTGACAGTTCTATTGGTTCACATTTTAAAGTGAGCCAAAACCTAAGAACATTCTCACTTATGATTTCCAAAGAGTATTATGCAGGCACGCAAACTCATTTTAGTTGTATTTCATTTAAATGTAATGGGTAAGAGGGTATGAGAGAGAATGGAAAGTGCTGAGCTATGAAGTAAAATGGTAAAGTAAAAAGTTTGTCAGATAGTATTACAAAAGAAACTCATTCTTTTTTGTTTGTTTATTTTATCATTATTTACTTATCTCTCTTCTAACTTAAAGGTAGTGGATCTCTTTGCAGCCCAAATTCGAAAATGCCTAGAGACAGCTAGTAACCAAATATGCTACTATAATTTAATAAATAAGAAATAACCATTCCAGTATGTATCTTAGTGTGCACAGTAAGACAGATCAAATCAAATAGGAAAACATCTGAGCACTAAGCCTGAGGTCTGAATTTGCACTCAACTTCTTCCAATGGCTAACGGATGTTTAATTTTTGAATTTCACTGACCTCCAAATTTCACAAAGAAAACCTTCTTAGCATGATGGTTAATATGACATTTGACTGATATTGGAGATGTTTGCGAATCGGATCTACTACCTTTAATATTATTAAATCTAAAATGATTATTTGAAAGTTCGGAAATGCTGGAAATATCCTACCACAAGGAGGCAAAATATAAATGGTTCACATTTACAATTCATTTTGTTTTAAAAAAAATTTTATTTATTTTCGTTTTTGACAAACTCGCATACCAACGGCTGATATACTGTATAGTAAAGTGAATGTTTCATCTTCCAAACAGCATCCAATGGGATGGAAAACTCCAACTGAAAGGTGGACACCGTGACCATACTCGCTAAAGAAAACGCGTAATAGGGGTCGTTTTTTCTCACGGATTAGATGGAAAGTGTGATGTACGAGCGTATATAATCAAAGGGTATCAAAAAGGCCGAAATTTGGGAAAATGGTATATTGTTCAATCATGATGAAGTACTTCTTTAGGGTGCAGGAAACATTTAAGGAATACTTGTTTTTAAGGCCCGAAAAAATCATATGATCATTACTCGTTTAGGGGCCATTTTGAAAGTCCACGTATGAGCATGGTGTCCACCTTTTAATTGTCGCTACCCCTCCCGGGACAGTATCAAAGGACCGTTTTGTTAATTAACGCAATCCCCCCTTCCTTTAAAAATCCTGGCTTCAGGCCTGCTAACGCGGGTATACAATAGAAAAAATAAAAGTTAAAACAACACCAGGAAAATCACTATTCTCAATTTTGCGGCGCGCTACGCGCGCAGAGTCTCGAACACAATTAAACTTTGCAACTTCCTGGCAAAATGAGTTTTTACTATTTCCTAGATGAAATACCGTATAGCGATTGCATGCAACAGACAAAAATACAAATTTCCTCGATACTTTAAAACGTCATTAAAACAGTCAAAATTCACAATTTGCGGCGAGCTTCGCGCGCAAATTCTTATACAACTTTTGTAGTTCGGTCGTCCAAAGAATATATATATATATATATATATATATATATATATAATTTTGTGTGTGTGTGTGTGTGTGTGTGTGTGTCATCATTGGTATTGGTACCGAAGGTCCATTTTTTTAGTGACCGCACCCCCCCCCCCCCCCCCTTGAAAAATCCTGGCTACGGGCCTGCATCAGAACGGTTTAATCATTGCTGTTACTATCATTACGATCATTAGCAACCTCTTTTATCGTTTCGTGACTTGAAGATACGTTACAATATCCCAAACATTGTCCGATTTGATTTTGAAGAAAAAAATCCCTATCTATTGAAAAATCAATTTTAAAGAGAGTCGAAAGTACTGACATCGGTTGTTGTTGTTTTTTTTTTAAATCCGTACTAGCCCGTCCTTGAGTGGACATGCACAGAAGTGAAAATACTTGTCAAATACATATTGACAGGTATTTCATACTTTCAGCACCTTCATTTTTATAAAACCGTGGATGTGAGACTCATCTCCGTGATAAAACCAAGTAAAATAAAACGAACAGAAATCTAGACGTTTCAAAAGGATTGGTCGCAGCCATAATTATATAACTATTGCGAATTATCCAAGCTGATGATGACATTAATTTACAACTCCTCAAATTGGTTTGTGAAAAAAAAAAATCATAAAAAAAGTTTTGGATAAACTATCTAACAGGTGCTGTACATTATTCCGAAGGTTCGTTAAACCCGAACCTTTGTGGCGTTTTTGGATAAACAATCTAACGGGTAGTGTACATTATTCCGAAGGTTCATTGATCCTAACATTTGTGGCCTTATTCTGGAGATTCGTGATTCCGAAGGTTTAATCCGAAAATTAAAAGAAAAAAGGTTTGTTATTCTGAAGATTTGTTTAATCAAAAATTGAATTAGGTTCGTTAATCTGAAAATTTATAGAAAAGACAGGGTACTAACAAACCTTCAAAATGATGAACCTCAGTTCGTCTACGAATTAATGAACCTTCCGAATAACAAACTGTATAACAACTATAAGTTCTGTCTCTCTCGAAAAGTAATCATTGCGAGCTTATTGATTGGCGCAATGAGTTCAATAGTCTCTCTTGTTTATTTCTTCTCCAAACATTTCAAAAGGGACTAGTAGTGAAGAGTCATGTGCAGATCAATATGAATCTATATCAGGAAATGAAATCAACATCTGCACTGAATTATGGATTGTTGCTACTAATGCCACTGTTTTTTCTTAAACATGTGAAACTTTGAAATCTTTGAAAACTTTGAAATGTTGTACATTTTGATCCTCTGACCTATTAAAGGGGATGGCTAGTAACTGATCAGTGGGAATCAGTGGGAATGCTGGAGGATGATGGTTCCAATCTTTGTAGGATTCATTTAAGAGTAGGCCTACATTATATATCTATTGTTGTGTGAAGATTATTTGGTTCAGAATGGTCTCATATTCAGGTAATGTGCAGTTTAATGTTTCCAGGTTAGCGTGCCTGGTCAGTGACGGGGCATTAATCTGCACATTACTTGAATATGAGACCGTTCTGAAGCAAGTAATTTTCACACAACAGTAGATATGTAATGTACTCTACAATGAATCCCACAAGGATTGGAACAATCATCCCTCAGCATTCCCACTGATTCCCACTGATCAGTTACTAGCCATCCCCTTTAAAAGAAGCCTGTACTGATATTTTGCAGGAGCTCTTATTGTTATTCTGACGTTTATTATGGAAGACCTATTGTCCGATAGAAAAGATGTAAGAACTCAAGATAGGTTTGTGATAGAGCAACAACAACAACAACAACAACAACAGCAGCAGCAGCAGCAGCAGCAACAACAACAACAACAACAACACATTGTGCAGTGAGTGACTTCAACAAGTGACCAATAATCACCTCTGTTATGAGAGATGCTCAAAAAAATATCCTAATTCAACATTGGTTTGCTTTGACGCTTCTGTGTTTACTCCACGTTTATTCGTGGATGTTAGCCGTGTCACAACAAATGAAAGGCAATTTTCTTAATTTTACTGAAATGTAAATGTGCGTAATCAAGAGATTTTTTCCCTTAAAAACAAACTCTCGGAGCCTCAGGGTTTTTATAGTTCTGCAGGGGAAAAAAGGTAAAGAAACTGGCACGTTCGATTGAGTATACCCCATCATGATAAAGCCATTATTGTTAAGGCAGCTTACATTTCCAATACCGTTACATTTTATCCGTCCAGGAAATTTGATCGAATTCTATCAATTACTTGCACAAGAACCAAAATGAACATAAATCGTGAAGGATTTTGATGGATAAATTAATTGCCCATCATATTGCAGAATCTATGCATCTTAATTGAACAAGTTATCCTTGAGTGTGCCTTCTTCCAATTTCGTGATAGCTGCCAATCTAATTAATATGGGCATTTACACGCAGCCTAGAAAATTGCCATTTTTCAAGGCGCCGGTCAGGCTATAGGTACTCTTGTAACTTGTCGAACGTCAACGCAATGAACAAGAGCTAGCCATTCGGATATTGAAAGAAAATTGGTTCAGTGCAGGTCACGTGGTAAACACCGAAACAATATCATCATAATAATGGTCATACTGCCACGTTGATTTGATAAATCACGTCCTATCGAAGTCTATATGGCAAGCGCTTTGATTCTCTCATCTAGTGTCCCATATTCTAAAGTAACCTTCATTTCTGATTGCTCACCCCGCTTTTACCTTGAGCTAGAAATTGATGCATACTTGTCTAAAACACACACACACACACACACACACACACACACTTTTTTTTGTTTTTCAACGATGTTTATTCTGTTCCATTCAAAGTAATAGAAAAAAAATAACAATTTTCATTTGCTACAATTGAAATATATATTTGTGATCATAATAGCAAATTTGCTATTGCTGTACATAATGACATAACAAAATTACATTTTCATGAACAATTATCAATTTACATACAGTCACTTCCCCTATGCTCTCAAAAAATTGCTTAAATTTAACAGTGATAATTTAACAGTGATAACAGTGATAATTTAACAGTGATAACACACACACACACACACACACACACACACTCACACAAAACTCTTAGGTTAATGAATTGAGCTCTGGAGGATTAAGCGTGAGACACTAAATTCGACCTAAATTCTAGTACATAACAATAAGGTGCCTAAAGTACAACCACTTTTCAGTCAGTGTCGAGGTGGTTACATGGTAGAGCTGGGGAAATGAGCACTGTAACACCCTAGAGACAACAGATACAGACTTCCCAGGTTATGATCCCTAAAGCCCGCCGCACACTATACAATCCGACCGGTCGTACGACCTTAGGACTGGAAGTGTGACGTCACAGTCTTGCCAGTTTCCAGTCGTACGACTGGGTCTTAGCGCCAGTTGTAGAGATTTGACATGTTGAATTTCTACGACCGGTCGTGGGCTTTCAGCCATTCACAATACAGTAAAATGGAAGCACACGCAGCGCGCACTGCGTGCGCTTTCAATACTCATTGGTAAACTGTACTTGAAGACAGGACAGTCGTAAGCCTACTCGTAAGGTCAGGTCGTACGACTGGGTCTTATAGTAGAGCAGATAGGTGCAAAATTTCGTCGAATTGTGGGTTTCGTGAAACAAGCATGAAATTTGGTCTGCTGGTAGATTATGACTCAGTGGTGATTTCTAGATATAGGGCCATCGCAGATTCGACCATGGACAAAAGTGGCGGCCATTTTCCAAAATGGCCGCCATTGCTACTTTGAAATTCTATGATATTGTGGGTTTAATCAATTCTAGGGGAGGGACTGTTTTCCCTTTGTATTATAAATCACACCGCAGTAATTTTACTGTCCACATAACATTCCAGACTCGACCTGTGACGAAAATGGCAGCCATTTTGCAAGATGGCCGCCATCACTTATTGAAATTCTGCGATATTGTAGTGTCATTACAGCTATTGTTTTGAAGGGTTTGGGAACCCGTCTGCTACCATTTCATATTTGCTTGCGATATAGGGAAAGAGTCTACCAAAAAACTTAACTGACGCGATTTGGCGGGATGAGGAATTGTTTTGGAGTATTTCGAGATCAAAAATAAAAGTTGGTATACCGGTTCCGACTATTATTCCAGAAGGATCCAGAAAAACTCGGTCTTGGGAAAACTTGGCCCTATTTCAGACAATATACACGCTGTTCGTGATCGCCATAGTGAAGAGACAATCAAAGACGCTTGATAAACAAAACAATTTCAAAGACAGCGCGTCTCAGGTGATGTGCGTATATACGCTTGAGGACAGCGCGCTGTCCTTTTGTTTTGTACTGGGTTAGCGCGCACTTTCCTGTTTTCAACTCGGACCATACTGTGACCAAGCAGAACGCAAAGCGCTACAGGCCGCTCCCATAGTACAACACAGTACAATCTAGAGGGACAACTCGTCCCGCTCTCAAAGCGAGGCCGAGTTGTCCCCGAGTTCGAGTTTAGCCTGACCCCGAACGGATAAGTTCTGAGACTGTGATTCTGGCGAACCCTTTTGGTTATTATTTCGCATTTTCGTTGTTAACCATCGCATATCTTGTTATAACAGCATTATTCCACACATTTCTTAGGCATACGTGCACATTTGGAAGTGGAAATTGACCATTAAAATGCGAATGATGATTTTCACTTAAATATTCAAAAATTTTGATCAGTTGAATTTCTCTTAAATAACATAAAAAAATATGTTGTCGGACCTACTGAGACATGGACCTCTCACAATTTTATTGCAGCGGCATGTTTGCTCTTCCTGGCTATCATAGTCCAATTACAAATGAAGTGGCCTGAATACACATGGAATAGGGCAGGGCCCTGTTGCGGAAAACCCTTACCGCTGGACTTACCGCTCCTTTCTAGCGGTAAGTCTTCAAATTAGCGGTAAATTTTATCATCCTTGATGCTGATTGGCTGTGACACCTAATTTTGACGGTAGTTACCATTAAATTTCAATGGTAAGTTTTATGCAACGGGCACCAGGTGGCTACTTGTATAGCGCACGGGTCCACTTCTCAGTGCTCATGGGGCTTTAAAAATGAAAATATATCATATATATCTTCTCTAATTTTGAATACAAGCTTAAATCAGAACTTACTGTTATGAGTTAAGCTTTAGAGACTCTATACGCTGAATTGGTTATTCCTGGCCACAAAAATATTGTAAATGGAATTATACATAGACCGCCACAGAGTTGTTCTGAAGTCTATCTTAATGAATTACATGATATTCTCTCGAGCCCTTAATTGAATAACAAAACATTGTTTCTAATGGGGATTTTTAACGTAAAACTCCTACAATTAATTTGGAGAAAATATTTGTGTAAATATTTTCTTGGATACTCTTATCTCATTTGCTTTGTTTGTATGATGTCATTTATGTGAACACTTTCTTGAAAACTCTTATCTCATTTTCTTTGTTCCCACTCATTGATAAGCCAACCAGAATCACTGATACCACCTCATTCTATATATACATATTCTTTACAAATCTACAGCCGATTCCAACAGGGATCCTAGTAAGTGACATTTCAGATCAATTTCCTATATTTTCTAGTTTATCTCTAAAGATTGAAAGGTATGAATTTTGTAAAGAATATATACAAAGTTGCAGCCCTGAGAATGAACAGAAATTTTAGGACGACTTACTGCTGAAGAATGGACCTCTGTTTTGAGTGAAACTGATGTGAACAAATCTTTTGATAATTCAAGGCAGATAATAACTTTGTTATTCAATGAAAATTTCCCTGTGCTAGAAAAGAAATCCCGTAAGTCTAAGAAAACTCCTCGCATGCCTTGAATTGCATGTTGTTTGGTGAATTTAATAAATACGAAAAATAGTTTTTTTTAATATAAATATACGTATAAATAACACCAGAATCAAAGCAAAAGTACACTTGATCTGATATAGGAATATTCTTACTACCACTTTGCGTAGTGCTTTGTAACCGGCATGGATCCATGCAAACAGGCAGTGGCGTATCTAAGGGGGGGGGGGGGGGCGCAAGGGGGACACGTACCCCGGGCGCCACTACTTGAGGGCGCCGAAAACGAAAAAAAAACGAAGAAAGAAAAAAGAAAAGAAGAAGGAAGAAGAAGAAGAAAAAAAAAAACCTTTGCCTGACCGGGGGGTGGGGGGCAGGGAGAATGGGGGAGGGAGAAAACCAAATCAACCACAAAAACAAAAAATGACAATGTGTTCACACAAGAATTCCATGTTTTGTAAGCTGAAATTTCGGCTCGCTCGCCCAAATCTATATACACATGTATATAAAAAAGAAGATATGACGCGGACAAAATGACAATGTATACTAGCATTGTTGTCACACATGCCATCGTTAGAAGGCAAAATGTTACACGGAGCACCGGCTGCAATTTTGCTGTATTTCCTTCGTTCTGAAGCGATCGCCCATTGGATCAAATGAGAGCGCCAAAGGTGTCGAACATAATAGGGGGGGGGGGGGGAAGGGGCGAAAAAAAATCAAACAAGATAACAAAACATAATGATGACGCGGCATTATACAAATTTCGGCTCACTAGCGCATATCTTTTTTTTTTTGGTTCAAGTCCTCAGTTTGTTGGTATAAATCGTTATCTACAAGGTCGTCACTTTATCTTGATTGGAATTTTAAGATTTAATAAGTAAAATATGACAAGAATTCCATGATTTGTAAGCTGAAATACAAAAATGTTTTACTCGCTCGCTGCGCTCACTGCCAAACTTTATATTAAAAAAAAATATTAACAAAACTTTATGACACGGAAATATGCAAATTTCGGCTCAATCGTGCTTACTAATTTGGAGTATTTTTTCCAATTCCTCAGTTTGTTGGTATAAATCGTTATCTTAATAAGGCCGTCATTATATATGTTGATTAGAAATGTAATAGTTAATAAGCCAAAAAATGATAAGAATTCCCGATTTTGTAAGCTGAAATACACAAATTTTCGGCTCGCTCGCAGCGCTTTCTCGCTAGAATTTATCAAAAAAAAAAAGAAGAAAAAGAGGTGATTAAAACATGATGATGATGCCAAAAAATATATTTAAAAATTCGGCTTGCTCGCTACGCTCACTCGCCAAAATTTATCTGAATTTATTACATTTAAACTACCCTCAAAAGACCCCTTTTAAGTGCTTGAGAAAGCATATCATGTGAACGTTTCTGAAGTCCCTACCGGGATGGGGTTGGGGTTGAACTCTAACTTTTTCAGAAATTATGGTGGCGCGATTTTCGCGCTTGCCCCAGACGCAGTTTTCCATAGATACGCCAGTGCAAACAGGTTATTTTTAAATTTCTTGAAAACCAACTACTGTATGTGCTATTTAACCGTCCATTATCATCCTTGCCAGGCCATTATTATACTCTTTGATAATGTGCAAATAGACAAAGTCACGAATACAAAAATTTTAGGCCTACATATAGATGACAAATTGAATTTGAGAATTCATATATTATATGCTACTTTGGTAAATTTCTTTCCAGAATTGTTGGCGTTATCAATAATATAAAATTTATATTTCCAAAGAATATAGTGCGTATACTACTGTATACTCAACCCTTGTACTACACTATCTCAATTATGGTGTTCTTGCCAGGAGAAACTCAGTAAAACTTTACTTGGATGAATTATTATTATTCCAAAAACGCGCAGTGAGAATTATTTTTCTGGTGCAACATCACGTTCTAACACTATTGAGCTTTTCTATGAAAATAAATTTCTAAAAGTACATGATACACATTCTATGAATCTAAGGTCCTTTATGTAAAGAACGAAGGATTCTGAATTTCCATGGGTTATTTCGTCACTTTTTGTTATAAATGAAAAAGTGCACAATAACTGCACTCGGCATTACAACCAACTTTAAACACGATACATTTGCTTTGGAAAAAGGTTGAATTTCAGGGGTTATCAGGATAGTAGGACTACTGATGTGTGGTTTATAACATAATGGAAAAAGATTTCCACCCCCAAAATTGATCTAACCTACAATATCAACAACTTTCATGTACAAGCGATAGCGGCCATTTTGGAAAAAAAAGCCACCATTTTTGTCACAGGTCAAATTTGAGATTATGTTGTGTGGACAGTAAAACTACTGAAGGGTGATTCTTAATGCATGAAAAAAGATTTTCATCCCTAGAATTGATCCCACTTACACTGAAATGTCAACAATTTCTAACGAGAAATGGCGGCCATCTTGATATATGGCCGCCATTTTGAAACAAGTCAAATTTGAGATATTACCTAAACAGTAGAACTACTGATGTGTGGTTTATAACATAATGGAAAAAATTCCATCCCAGGAATTGATCAAACCTACAATATCACTGACTTTCATATAAGAGATGGTGGCCATTTTGGAAAATGGCTGCCATTTTTGTCACAGGTCGAATCTGAAATATTGTGTGGACAGTAGTACTAAAGGGTGATTTTCAATGCATGAGAAAAGATTTTCACCCCTAGAATTGATCTCACCTACAATGTCAACGATTTCGAGTGAGCAATGGCGGCCATCTTGAAAAAATGGCCGCCATTTTGAAAAAGGTTGAATTTCAGGGGTTATCAGGATAGTAGGACTACTGATGTGTGGTTTATAACATAATGGAAAAAGATTTCCACCCAAAGAATTAATCTAACTTACAATATCAACGACTTTCATATAAGCCGTGGCGGCCATTTTGGAAAATGGCCGACATTTTTCGTCACAGGTCGAATCTGAGATGTTTTGTGGAACGTAAAACTACCGAAGGGTGATTCTTAATGCATGAAAAAAGATTTTTACCCCTAGAATTGATCTCACTTACCGTCGTACTGAAATGTCAATTTCTAACGAGAAATGGCGGCCATTTTGAAAAATGGCCGCCATTTTCAAACAGGTCGAATTTGAGATGTTATCTGAACAGTAGAACTACTGATGTGTGGTTTATAACATAATGGAAAAAGATTTTCATCCCAAGAATTGATCTAACCTCCAATATCAATGACTTTAATATATACGATGGCGGCCATTTTGGAAAATGGCCGCCATTTTTGTCACAGGCTGAATCTGCGATGGCCCTATATCTAAAAATCACCACTGGGGCATAGTCTACACGCATGCCAAATTTCATGCTTGTTTCACCAAACCCACAATTCTTTCACCTATCTGCCGTACTATTATGGTCTTAAGGTCGTATAGTCGTGAGTCGTATAGTGTGCGGCGGGCTTAAGGTTTTCACTGGGAGTAGATTAATCATTTGTCAAGGGCACTTTCCAATTTTGAGCGATATGTGCGATATAAACGTATTTCTCCTGTTTGTAACACTATACAGATCATTTCGTCGATTTGGTACACACTATATCTCTATAATTCACAGCTCCGTCAAGGTGATTTACATGCGCTCTTTTTTATTTAATACCTTGGCGTTCTCAATATCCAGTTAAATAAAGGCATAACACTGGTTGAGGTGAGCCAGGATTCAGCTTTTAACTTTTTGAGAGATACTTCGAAACCATTTTATGAGATAATGAGAAACCTCATGAAATATGAAAGAGCATAGAATTCTAAGAGGAATTCAAAGTTTGATAAAAGGTGGGTCCCATCTTGTATTAGGATCGCTTTGTTTTTGATATCTCAGCCATTTCAAA
This sequence comes from Diadema antillarum, assembly GCF_040938485.1. NCBI lineage: Eukaryota > Metazoa > Echinodermata > Echinoidea > Diadematoida > Diadematidae > Diadema > Diadema antillarum. The sequence goes on from NW_027271149.1 coordinate 1,201,200, forward strand.
ACCAATTTTCATGATTTAAACTCGAATTTCTCTTAGAATTACAATGCTCTTTCATATTTCATAATAAGAGGTTTCTCATTGCCTCGAAAGATTGTCAGGAAAAACGTTGGAAACCTGAAGCCCCATCTAAACAGAGCCTGTACCATCCCTTTAAGCCGAGAAGGTTGACAGTTTCCAATCTCCCTGGACTCCTTTTATGAATTTTACATTAAGAAATCCTTTCTTCACGACAAAGAAACACAGCAGCATCTATTATACTTGTTGACTAGTGCCGATGTGAAAATTCTATGCTGCTGATGAGATTCCTTGACAGAAGCAATCAACTCTCAGGTGCTACCTGATTCGTTACATTCTCGTAGCAGTCCCCTCCATTTCCAACCATTTTTTTTTTTGTACTTGTCTTGAAATTATTGAATTGTATTATGGTTCATAGTTTGTTTTTCGTTATATAGTTGTATCATTACTATATGTGTATTCAAATGTTGTAATCATAATGTGTTGGAAAAGAGACAAAATGAAGCGAAACATTATTTATCACCTACAGGAACGGCTGACCACAAGGCTAATACACCTGACTGCACCATATCCATGCAAATCATTATTATTTTCCTGTTACCGGCGTATTCCAAGGATGATGCACATATTCATATATGAGCAGATGATTATGATAGTACCGTGTGTATGTATAAGAGTACACACCTTGAACCATGCACTAGGGGAATTTCTAAAGCTATATACGTGTCCATCTATTCATACCGACTGGTTCATTTAGGAATTAGTGAATGCATGAAAATAACCAACGCATTACTCAAAGGAGGTTTTTTTTTTCGTTTGTTTGTTCATTTCCATCTGAGAAGATGGCTGGATAGCCCATATTCAGTTAAGCTAAGCTGGTCTTCCATGGGGTCCAGTTGGATGTGAGGTGGGACCACTTCACCGGGTTAAACACTTTGCTCTTTGCAATAAATGAATGAAGCGGGATCTTTCAGGTGCATGAGGTGTGACTCTCTCATACACGGGACCTCCATTTTATGTCCTATCCGAGGGACAGAGTGTTTTGCCTCTTGCTAGAGGGGACGGTATGATTACACACAATATTGCTCAGTCCAGACTCGGGTTCGAAGCCGCGGGCCCTTAGGATCGTGAGGTAGACGCGCTACCGACTGAGCCAACTCACCGAAAAGGTGGGAGAGGAGGAAGTGGGGAGGGAGGGGAGAGCTAGAATGAACGTCGTAACATGAAAGCCATAGATCACTGAAGGTTTCGCAAATTTGATTATATGATATTAACCAATTTGATATATCCGCAATACAAAATATAAAACTTTATGAACAACACTATAGACTTATACCCTAAACAATCGCCTTGGTCACCTCACTGATATGCTACATGATTTTATAGTCTTTCTCTCTCCCCCTCTCTCTCTCTCTCTTTCTTTCTTCCTTTTTTTCTTCCTGTTTTTCTATTTATCTATCTATCTATCCATCTATTTATCCATCTATCTATCTATGTATCTATCTTTACATACAGATAGATAATTTATATATATATATATATATATATATATATATATATATATATATATAAGTCATCTATCTATCTATCTATCTATCTATCTATCTATCTATAGTTATCTCTCTCATACCATGGCTACTCACACGAAGGACCTAGAATTATTGGTGATGCATGTCTTCCAGAACAGTGACGACTAATTCTTCTCGACTCCTGATGATCAGGAATTCGCAAGACAAAGTAGTCATCATTGGCCAATTTCTCACTGAACCCTAAGTGGATGGTTAGGAATTAACCTTCAATATATAGCGCTTTGCATGTTATCTCCTCTTTTCTGTTTCCTGAGATATATCTTTCTTCTATTGTTTGTTGCTATCACATCTTACTTGAAGGAATTTTTATAACAGTTTTCTTTAAACTTGGGTTCAAGTAGTTTTGTGTCCGCGTCTGAAATAGACTACAGATCTACTGCAATTGTCGTTGCCAATGGCAACCACACGGGCAATGTATAAGGGGCAGACGGGGATATCGCGAACGGCACTGTTGCGTTGCAAGTTTAATTAGACAGCCATCGGGAATCTTGAAATGTCGTCAGCCTGCGAATAACTTGTCACAATATTTTGTCAGCTCGTCTGCCATTGTCTTGTCAAGACGTGGTCTTACCTCTCTGATTAGAGCCGTCAAGTTAATGTTAAACACTGCACTGATTGACAGTGGGACTCATTGATCGGGCTTGTACGTTTTGTGGGGTTCTGGAGAACAAAGACAATTACATGTGTGCACAAGGTATTGTAGGAGAGGGGCCTTGACGACGAGTCGAGCCCCGCACTGTTGTTGTTATCAGAAATGATAACATGATACACAACCAATGACATGATTAATCTGAAACTGACGCTCCTAAATATACCCAGATTTATTCGTCATTCTTTAGACAAAGGAAAACCTTGCTTTTGCTGTCTCACGCTGCCAGGCCAACCTGTGAATTCAAACCATTTTCTAACCGTTTTTTTTTATTAGAAAAAAACAACAACCTGGATATGCGAGTTTATGTGCGTAAACGGATATGCGAGCAGTCTAAATCGAGTCATCGACACCTTGTATTGGTTCTGTGTTCGTTATTTTGTCAGATTAAATACAACCACCACTTTGCAATTAGGGATATTGGATTGTTCGTTGAACCTATGTTGACGATACAATGTGAATATCCTATGTAATGACGAACTCGTTCTAGGCTTTTGAAGAGCGGCACTTTCCCTGTCAAGTCCTATAATGAAGAGCATAAATGCAAATTCTGATGTTCAGAAAGTGAAACATATTTGGAAAATCTGCTCTCTGTGTTTTGGTGTTTGTTTGTACTTCCGTCACACCTTTGATCAGTTGGGATAGTAAGCATTGTAGAAATCAATCTGAGGGTAGACTAAAAACATTTTCCAGTAATTTTTGGTAAATTATGTATATAATATACAAAACATACAAAATACACAAAACATAATCATATAATCTATATTGGTTGATTCACATGTTGTACCATCAGACTCTAATTTTTTTCTCATAGGTTAAAACTGTACCGATGCCATTCCTTGAAAAAAAAAAGAGAGATTGTGATAAATCTAACTAAAACACCGCAACACTGGATCTTTTCCTTTTGCATGATTCCACATAAACGCCTGAAAACGTTTTCGATTACAATGTACCAGTATTACGACTCGCAGGTATTCATCATAATAATGTCTTCATAGAGAAATCAGTGTTTAGTTGCTTAATTGCAGGCAACTAGTCTGGTGCTATTTTGTTTCCGTTTTCCTCATAATTTGGAAATGAATTGAGGCCCTCTTTAGGTTCGAAAAAAAGTCTTCATTCTCGGGTTCAAGATAATGTTTTCATTTTCTGCGACAATCAACACAAAATTGTGTTTGTTGATGCTCTAGGTATGTGATCAAAGCTTGCACGTATTAATGTCAGCACCAAAATAAAGACAAAAATAAAGACAAAAACATGAATGTGTCTTCCACTAGTGGAAAAGCGTTCGGAATATCTGCGAAGGGCAAAGAGAACCGTTTATTCTTGAGGTTTGATGTTGAAGTAGTTGTTTCTCCATGTTTAAAAAAATACATTAGAAAATGTCAAATATATACAAAACTTTAAGATGTAGCGTCCTGACGCTTATACCATTTCGGACATAAGAGTCAATCTGACCGCTTTCGTGTTGTTTATTTTTTTTTTAAATCCCATAAAACGAGGCACAGCGGCGATGCCAAAAGTGTTAGGCTCTAATTTCATTAATTTTCAAATGACAATAATGCGTGACTTTCTGCTAAATTTTTAATTTTGTCCAAATTAATCTATCCTCGCTTGCTTTCAAAGTTCTTGGTAGTCGTTCATATAGATTTGGAGAAGATAAATCCCAGGGCAGCACTGTGATCCAATGAGTTATGAAACGGTGAAATACAGGGATCGAATTCACCAGGCTGGTATAGAGTCAACGTACTTTACGCCACACACAATGATATAGGTTGTCACATCGAGGTTGCCCTCGTCTGCCTGGAAAGGAGTGGGGAGGAGGGTTGTCCAATCAATTAATGAACTAATGAACTAATGAATTAAAGGGCAAATATTAAGTACTTATTCTTACCTTCAGAAAGTAACGTTCTTTTACTGAGGTTGAGAGCTGGGGATCCCACCAATTCGGCTGAGATTGAAGATGATAAATGATGAGGCCGAGAGACAACATACGGTGTAAATCTCCAGAATTGTCACGTCGCCACCTACGCCGCACACGAGCAGATACCAACACGCGATTCGCGAGTTTCCACAATTACCTAATGATTATTCTATCACAAATCCTGTGATTGACATACGGTTGCCTTCTGAGACTGCGCGGTCATACAGAGCTGAGATTGGTTTTTCATTAAGCACGTCATATCCCCCTTTGTGATCACCTTAATCATTGTCCAAGCTGGATTATGCAACAACCAGCACAAACGGTCAGCTGAAAGAATTGATTGATTTTACGGACTTGGCCAGAATATCTACATGAAGGAGACCCTCAGGGTTAGTAATTTTGTAAACCCCCACGGAATGTCCACCCTGATTTAAATGCGGATGCCCTAAAAGCAAATATTGACAGATCCTTTAACCGAATGATAGCGTTTCCATGGCAACATCATGATGCCAAACGACGGGGTTTTCTTTTCATAAGAGAAGCTGGCATCGGAACGATTTCTTGTCACTCAAGTTTCGATTATTTTCTTTTTTTGCAAATATTCGAGCATTTGGTACGTCTGGGACGAATCTACATGAGACGGTAATGTTGGTGAGGGTCTCATTCGACTTCTGTTCATAGCCCAATCAAGCAGCATAATTTATTACAGAGTGCAATATAATAAATGTTCTTATGTTATAATGATATTTTACCTGTATCATTACTTGGTTATTTTAAAACTAAACAAAGATAATCATAATTATGGCACAAGAAATTGTAGAAATTTCTACTTACCTCAGATTCGAACATCCTCCTACAAAAAGTCAATATTTTTTCAAGGCAATCACTCTGATGTTAAACGTAAGAGGACGGTAAAAAGTTTTAAGAAAGCTTTCAAGCGTAGTTTACTTGAAAGGTATTCTGGAAGTTATCAATATCATTCTGAATTAATAAGAAATTTGCATGATAGTAGTGTGTTTGTAAAAATTGCATCTTGTGTATTGTTAATGTGCTGGTCTATTTTTTGTCTGTGTATGTATGTGTGCATGCGTGTGTGTGTGTGTGTGTGTGTGTGTGTGTGTGTGTGTGCCGACGTTTTTGTCATTCATAGTTTATAGAAAGAAGAGACACATCGCAGTATTTACTTTTTCAGGGATTAGTTTTAAGTAAGGCCCATTGCCTTCTCACTCACCCCTTCACTTGATATCTTTGGTTGTTTGTTTGCTTGTTTTTTTCACATTGTCATGTTATACCAGTCATACCATTGTCACATTTTTATGTATGCATGTGAAAATAAATGAAATGAATGAGTTTTGCCAGATTGAAATGAAGTGATTTTTTTTTTCACATTCTCCCCCCCCCCAACTCAGGAAAGTTTGCTATTTATGCTATTTCAAGATATAAGAGTCGTTGTTATGGTAGGTAATTCTAAGCACCTCGAAAATCCAGTGATTGCAGAAGAATTTAGACCGTTGGACCTATTCATGTTAGTCCGTTCGCGGCATTTTCTGTCACGACTCGACACTGGCATTTGACAGGTTCAAGTAGAGTACGTACGTGTTCCTAATATTGAGGTATTTCAGGCGACAGACGGACGACTATGGGAGAACGCACGGGACATCATCCCCGTCACGAACCGAACGAAGTACCGATTGAGAAGAGACGCGCGCCTAGCAACGGAGATGTGTTTTCTAATGATTAAAGGGGGAAAGCACTAATCACTGCCGTTCTATTTCTTTTTCTTCTTCTTCTTTTTTTTTTTTTTTGGGGGGGGGAGGTCGCCGATAAATTTAATACAAACAAACAAACAAAATTTATTCTGATGATTGCAAATAAGAATACACTTCAGCAATTACTCTGTACACATGGTTGTATAGCTGTGATAATTTCACATTCAAATTCAAATATTTTATTTCCATATAAAGTGATACAAATCATGCATAACGTTTACATGAGTACAAAATACTTTAGGGTACTTTGAATCACACAAGCTCTAACAAAACATGGATACGATTACAATAGTATCAACTTTGTTTTTGGAAAAATAAACGAGTAAGCAAATACAATTTTATTTTTCAACTCTGTATGGAAAAAGAGGAATTCACAAGAGAAGAATAGCTTGTATAGATTTTATGAATTACTCTGGGAGATGAGGGCGTTGCAAGATCCGTCAAGGACTCCATGTATGAACATTTTGATATGACGTCAGGCGAAACAAACAGAAAGAAAGGATTATGACAAGGACAAGAACGGTAGAAACAAGGACGGAACAGACAGGAAAACAAACTAATAACCACAATAAAAACAAACCAACGCTATTTATACTCTTAGATGATAACCTTTTTCGCTACTGTGCACTCCGTCTTTTCGTGTGAGATCATCTTCATCTGGAAAACATAATATATGTCTTGATTGAATGACAGACGTCTATTTGTTAAACGCACTATTTACCATTTGCAGATTAAGCAAAAACCCAGCTTTAGTGCTTCAAAATATTTCTAAAATGTGAGTCAGGGATAGAAACAACCAAAGTAAAAAATCTCATCATTATAATCAATGTTAAGCATTGTTAGATATACAAAATGTAAAAAAATAAAAAAATAAAATCGTTTCTAGACTAAACCGTCTACAGTTTTGGTTTAGTTAGAAAAACAGTGATATCTCCTTATACTTCAGGCTTTATTGCAAATTTTTTATATCGTAGGATGTTTTGTGATACAACTGACCTACACATATGCATTAAATGTGACAACTCAAACATTTCTAAAATTACTGCTCCCAATGGTAAAGAGTACCTTTAATTATCGTTGATCTTTCGCACGTTCTACTATTTACATGCTTATGTTATGATTCATGATTTATTCTGTGTCATGTTTTGTAGGAAGAAAAATGAGAATGAAAATAAATGGATTGAATTTAATTGAAATGAATGATAGACAACTGGATGGGGAAAGATTTCATATTTCAGCTGCAAAAGACGCAGTCTAGATAAGACATTCTTTTTTCTTTTCATATTCAGCTCTGAAAATACTTTCTAATACATGACGAAGTTAAAGACATGAGAGCATAGCATAGTGGGGACTGAACAGACAAGGAGAAGAATAGAGCCAATGACATATCTCTAATGACTAATGGATTGTTAAGAAAACATAGAAATGTTCATTATTTCTCACTGTAGAGAAATCACTATTAATCAGAGCATCTAGTGGAGCCCACTACTATGCTTATCAATGGTTCATGCCATTAAAAGGATGGTGTGTGTGTGTGTGGGGGGGGGGGGTAACCTCAGTGGCAATAATCTGTACTGTCGTCATGGTTACACGAGACACTTTCTCAAAAGCACTCACTGTAAATGACCTATATGCTATAACACAAATTGATTAGACCTAGTTATGACTGACACTCGCAAAGGGGGACTTTTCCCGTCTTTCGGGGGGGGGGGGGGGGGGAAACATTACCGGAACATCATAGAAAGAGAGAAGAAGGAATCAAGTTAAAAAAAAAAAAAAAAACCTGCGAAGAAGACTCAAGGAATAAAAATCCTCGGAAGTGAGTGAGAGAGAGGGAAAATGAGGAAATAAAGAGGGGTTGGGGAGAGACGAAGAGAGAGAGAGGGAGAGAGGAGAAGAGGAGCACTGACGGAATTCTGTTGCTTATGTGTCTGTGAGAAAGGGAGAGACAAATAGACAGACCGACAGACAGACAGACAGACAGACAGACAATATGAGATAGGGTGGTGATAAAAGGACAGGGGAAAGAAAGAGACGGAGTGAGAGTGTATGTGAAATGAGTACACAGTATACAGTTCATATCTACGGCTGATGTATGCAGCATAATACCTGTTCATCGTTCTTATGTATCTAACGATTCCGCGTGCTGTGTCATTTCGTTTCGAATTTGAGTTATATTTGTTTTCATTTTTCTTAAAAAAGATTTAGAGAGAAATAAACAGTACTTTGTACTTTGTGGTGACACAAAGTACAATACATGGACAAATGTCCTTTCTGTTCCTATCTCTTCCTAAAAGAAAACAGAGACATCAGATTCATGAGTTTTACAAACCCATAGGTCACATTAATGACTTATCTAAGATAACGAGATTTGAGTCATCATACAGAGCCAAAAAGGTAATAAATATATTGGCCTAGATATCAAACTCAACTGAAATCTAGATACATAAAAACACTTTCCATTGTGGTTATTCTTATGAATCATGAAACCAACATTTGTAAGATAGTTTCAAGAAATATTGGCATCATTAATCACGTTAAACGGATTCTCCCCAAGTCAGTGCTTCTTATGTTATATTCAACTCTTATTCTTCCTTACCTTAATTATGGCGTAATGGCATGGGGAAATGCAATACAAACTAAAATGGACAGGGTGCTTCTCTTGCAGAAAAGAGCGATGCGTTTGATATGCAATACCGCTTATAGATCACACACTGATGTTTTGTTTAAAGAAAACCGTATTTTTAAGATTACTGATTTATATCGTCTTCAGCTGGGTTGTTTTATGTACAATGTAGAAATTAACGCTACTCCTGCTGTATTTAAGGAAATGTTTCGAAAAAATAATGTTATACATAATTACTCAACAAGGTATGCGAATGATTATCATCTTCCTAAAAATAGAACTAGTTTTGCTAACAGAAATTTCATGTTTACTGGTCCTAAGCTTTGGAATTCCTTTGATCGTTCACTAAAACAAGCTCAGAGCTTGAATAGCTTTAAGTATAAGCTCAAAAATGTGTTTCTTGATAAGTATTAATAAACAGTTCTATGGTAATAAAACGTATGTATATTTAAATTAATGTTTTCTAGAAGTACTTTCATTAAGTATACTCGGAAGGTTATCTTCTGTTTCATTCATTATTCTAATGATACACTAATGTACACTGTAAACACTTTATACATAAACTTGTGCTTTGTAACATATACATGACTTGCTTGTATATCCATAGTACGGTTCATGTGCCCTTGTAAATAGTGTATATAATTATGGTGTTTTTGTTATTTCACTCAGCCTTATCTTTGATATCATTTTGTCTATAATCTGTAGGGGGACTACATTTAACAAGCAGTGCTTCTAAGTAGTCCCCTCCACATTTGTATATGGTGTTATTCTATCTCAGAATATTACTATATTTTGTATATACATGTAATATACTCTGTATAGTTTTGATATAATGTCCACTATGTGTTATACCCTGTATATTCTATCATATAATGTCCACCATGTGGAATATGAATAAATTTCATTTCATTTCATTTCATTTCATTTCAACATTGCAATGTTCTGGCCAAGTGAGATTGACTGTCGTGGTACGACTATAGTACATGATGCTTCGTATTATCGCACATATTATTTGTTGATTGTACATTGTGCATACATAATTAATTATCTATGAAATATGTCCTATTCAATTTTCTATTCAATTCAGTTCAATTTAATAGTTTATTTATTACTGGTAGAAACCGCTCCTCATTACGCCGTCTTCGCCTTACTAGTGATAATTAACCCTTTCTATACCAGGGAATTTAGACAGAGTATTTATACAAGGCTATGGGATTTGCGTGTATGTATGTGTGTGTGTGTGTGTGTGTGTGTGTGTGCGCGCGCATGTGTGTGTTTGTGGGTGTGTACGTGTGTGTGTGCCAATTGGCACTCAAAGCGCACAAAAGGTCGATACATGCTTCCTATGGTGGCGTAAAATGCACCTGTAACATAGCAAAATAATCACTAAATGCGAATTATTATACTTTTTTCATGGAAACAATCGGAATCTCAAAGAATTAGACCTCAAATAAATATAGATTGGTATGCCCTTCGTAACGCATGTCCTCTTCAAATCTACTTAACAGAATATTTACCCTATATTTGCTTTAATATGATTAACCTAGTTTTGATTCTTTTTACGTAATGATAAACCTTTCGTGGAATAATTTCCACGATTATTTCTGATGGTCTAACAGGACCGGCGGAACCGGGGGCCGATGAGGCTCGCCCCCCCCCCCCCCCCCCCACCCAACACACACTTTTTATTTTTTGGCACAATACAGAGAATACATAGGGTGTAACCACTTTGCCACTCCCCCCCCCCCACTTTTTCGCTTGTTAACTGAAGTATCAGCCGAAGTTGCGCTGAAGGCCTTCTTTTCACCAGAAATATAAACTGCCCCCTCCCCCCCCCCCCCCCACACACACACTTTTGAAAACGTGGCGCCGGCCGTGTTTATAATACCATCCAGGACCGCATTTTCTCATATGTATAGTATAATCTTCTTGATCATATTTTCCGCTTGCAAAACTACTGAACAAACACTGAGCCTGTTTATAATTTCAATATACATGTTGAGGTTCTCCATTATTCTGCTTTACTACAGTCTTCAACGGGAAGTTACTTTCAAAGAAAATAAACAGCAAAATACTAGTCTTTATGAAATTTTGAATTTGTACAGAGATCTTCTGATGATCTAATTGTTGAAACTCTTCGAAGCCATTTTGATTCCGTCATTCAAACGGGGTCATCCCACCAGACCGACATCCACTTGTCATATACAGTCCACGAGTTCGACATAAAAAAAAAGGTCCATGAGTCATACAGCCCATGAGCTTGATGCAAGCAAATAAGACTCGTGAGTCCGACACTAGGCAAAAAAGTCCAGGAGTTCGACACTAGGTAAACAAGGCCCACGAGTCCGCCAGTAAGAAAAAAAAGGTCTACGAATCCGACACTGGGCTAAAAAGGACCATGAGTCTGACACTAGGCAAAAAAAGTCCATGAGTTTGACGCCAGGCAAACAAGGCCCACGAGTCCGTCAGTAAGAAAAAAAAAGGTCTACGAATCCGACACTGGGCTAAAAGGACCATGAGCCTGACACTAGGCAAAAAAGTCCATGAGTTTGACAGTAGGCAAACAAGACCCACGAGTCCGTCAGTAAGAAAAAAAAAAAAGGTCTACGAATCTGACACTGGGCTAAAAAGGACCATGAGTTAGACACTAGGCAAACAAGTCACACGAGTTTGACATTATAAGCAAAAAAGGCCCACGAGTTTGGCATTACATGGAGGGGCTTAATGTATTGAGTATGTGGGCCTTTTATGCTTAGTATCGAACTCGTAGGCCTTGTTTGGCTAGTATTTAACTCATGGACACTGTTTGCCTAAGTGTCGGATTTACGGGCCTTATTTGCCCTAGTTTCGAACTCATGGAATGTATGACTCGTGGGCTGTATTATCTCTGGGCTGTGTGGCTCATGGGCTGTATGACTAGTGAGCTGTATGACTAATGAGGTGTACGACTATAATGGGCTGTAGGACTTGTGGGTGTCGAACTCATGACGTACATCCGTTACATGCAAATACATGGACACATATACATACTCACACAAAATTAATGCCTACAAACACGTAACGCACACTGACAGTCAAAACCCATGAAAAGTATTGCCAGCGAATTTTGATACTAATTGTATTTTACTTTACTGTATTCTTTGTATTTAATCCAAACCTACACCGTATCACACCTGTCAAGTCTAGTAGATTCTGCAAGAGTCTCCCTGAAACATTAAATCAGCGGCGCGGAACGAGGGGATGGGGGCTGGCTGAGCTACCCCCCTCCCCCATAGGGTCTTTGAAAAAGGGGAAATGGGAAAAAAAACCCAAATACGACCCCCCACAGAACCACTGACATTCACTGATGATCCAGCCACGTGTACTACCCTTTACAACCTCCCCCACCACTTCCTGCAGTTCCCTCCCACACACTTACACACACACGTATACAAGTAACAATGATAATAATAATTGTAATAATAATAATAATAATAATAATAATAATAATAATAATAATAATGATAATAATAACAATACTAATAATAATGATAATAATAATAATGATAATAATATAATAGTAATAATAATCATTATGATAACAATAATAATAATAAGATATTCCGGAGCCCCTGCAAACTATTTCTTCATGTCCCTCCCCCTCCCCCTCCCCCCCCCCCCCCAAAAAAAAAGCCTTGCCTGTTTGAATCTTGCTCATTCAGATGCTAGTAACGCACAAAAACTTCTCTCAAAGCTGTTCGGATTCCATCTTCCTGATTTTGATGTTTGAATTGATTAATTTGGCAGCGACCCTCTCCCATTCTCAGTGTGTTATGTTCATAGCCCCTCAGCATTTCAGCGGCATGTCCACAGTGGGACACAGCTGAAGACATTCAATCAGTCATTCTTCGAATTTCTGTTGACGCCCTCACTCGATATCATCCGTTTAGTTGAAACTGTAGTAAAAATGAATTAAATGACATCAAGCAGAATGTATCGATAGTGATAAGCCCAAATATTGACAGTGATAACCCGCAATACTGGAATAAAACAAACCTTCTTATTATGTAATATCCAACCCTTCGCTTTGGGGAATAGGTCTAGGCTTTTGTCGATTCCTTCACATGCTTATTGCTTTGTTTTCTTTTTAATTTAATACTTTTATGCGCTATATTGTGCGCTATTCTGTTTTATACACCTGCATATAATGTTGTTTCATAGCAGGTGAAGTAACTTGTACCCGAATTTTGAAGCTTACACATTTAGATGGAATGTGAACTCAAATGCAAATTCATGTCAATTGTCCAAGTCCTCCCCCCCCCCCCATCTACATAATTACCTCCCTCTACCCCCTTCTCTCTCTCTTTACCCTACATAACATTGAATTAGTAGCTTCAAAATTTAATGTTAAAATTGGACGAAGGTGTCAACACTTCAATGTCCAAGAAATCGGAATGCGTTGAATGTGCTTTCAAAGCTGGACAGCTTGTTCATTGTATTGGGTAGGAAGTTCACGCACATACGCTCTGTCTACTAATACAATGTACCTCTTTGGTCTGATCACTATAGCGCCAGCTACGACGAGTAAACAGTCTCGGCAACAAGAGAAAAGACGGAAATAATGCAGTATCTCCCCGAAAAATATTACACTCGTACATTGAATATAGAAAATCAGGTTTCTACAGGAATAACTGTACTGTTGCTTTTGTCTGCGCGTGTAACTTTATCAAATCTTAGTGCAGGGCAAAGACCTACTGTTGTAAATATTACATGTTACTGTCATACATATTACATATTACACTGTAAAAACATCGGTGTTAGATTTAACACCACGGGTGTTAAATCTAACACCGATCAAACTTCAATAAAGGACCACACCCACAGGTGTTAAAAATGCACTGTGATGGTGTTGAAAAGTGTTCACCTGACACTTCGTGGTGTTAATTTGACACTGTACCTGGTGTTATTTTGACACTGTACTGGTGTTAATTCAAAAATGACACCACATGGTGTTGATTTGATATTTGTTGGTGTTTATATCAATGGTTTAACACCCGTCCAGCTTCAATAAGAGACCACACCAGCTGGTGTTACTTTGGTGTAAATTTATTTTCACATTTTTTCAAAAATCTAGTATTTTAATGTAAAATTCTTGATCGTCTTGTTTAGATTAAAAATCAACAAGAAGTGCAGTTACTAAGAAACTCTTCAAAAAACAGCTTAAAATTTGGAAATGACACCCGGGGGTGTTAATTTAACACCATAAATATGCACCGAAAATTTAACACCAGCTCGGTGTTCACTATTTAACACCGGACTTTTTGCAGTGTACTGTCAAAGTAAGTGGCAACCCCCCTCCCCCCCCCCCAAAAAAAAAATACAAAAACAAAAACAAAAACAAAAACCAAATCATAGCACATGAGGGACCGGTGTGCTGGATATCTTGGTTGATACTTAGTTATCCATCTATGCCATTATAAACCTATCTTTTCAGTATTCTGGCATTTTGTTGTTAAAAAGGACATCAAAATGCAATATCAATATTCATGATAATCATATACTAATTATAGAAGTTCTGAACAGTTATGAAGGAAAATGATACTTCATTGCAACTGACTGACAAATGATTGACAATGAAACTTGCGAACGATGGGCTCACCGTGCTCACTCGGTCAGCCATTAGTAGGCTGAACGAATAGTATGGTTTTATCACACGAAAGGTACTCTCATGAAGTAAATTTATATCAACGGCAGATCCAATCTTTTTGGTTGAAACGAAATTCCATGCCCGTGTATGTAGGCATGTTTGTTTGTTTGTTTGTTCGTTTTTTTAATGATTCCCCCTTTTTGGATGGTATATCAAAGAGGCGATTTATTGAGCGTACGAATCGCTTTACAATTGACATGCTGTTGGAAGTTGTCAAAAGCAATATTTTGTGATCAGTGTATGTAGGAAATGTTAATACACTTGCGGAAAACAGCAACAACAGTGATACTTTGAAATAACACATAAGATATAGTATCCTGTCATTAATCATTCCCAATTTCTAATGCAAATCTTACGCTGCGATTATACTGACTTGTGTTCCCGTGTCATTCAAAGTAACAAAATGTGTGTGTTTTTTTATTGCAGATTTCAATGGGCTTAGGCTAGACAAGTGTTACTGTCTTTGTCACGAAATCTAATATTATGCACTTTGATGTTATTCCAATTTAATTCATGTTTATTCTATTTTCAGTCATCCGTATTGCATCGACAGCTATCCCAAGTTTTCAATTCCCATAAGGATGAGTCAAGTGCCTGATTTTGTTCAAAAAAGACCAGAATATAGCGTCAAGAAACTAACCATTCCCTACACTCGATTGAGATCTTTTAACCTGCTGATTCAAATTCGGGTAATCTATCAACGAAAAAACTAACTGAAATGTAACTGATATGTTGCAACTCAAAAAGATGGCGTTCATCTTCTCAAGACCCCCATCCCTACAATGATTGCTCTCAGCCAGATCGCGAATGAAACTGTCAATGAAAGATGCCCCACCATGTCTTATGGCTTACCAGCCAATGTGCTGCTCATCATCATTGACCTCGAATGGATGGATCGTCGAGTTGGTGATTGATCAGTCGTCTTCTTCGCGCACTTTTCATCCATCTCCCGATACCTGAGCAATTTTCGTCTCTCTGTGACAGTGCATATCCCCGCCCCCTAAAAGCAAGGCTCTTGGCGTCATGGGTTAAAAGCCCAAGAAATTTCGGAGAGAAGTACATCAGCCTTATCTACCAATGTTTCCTCTATTTGTGCATGATGCTTACATATACCGTAAACGTCATGCTTTTTATTTTGCTATAAACCTCACATTTAATAAATGATATTGCATTCAAAGAACAATACATCCTGGTCATACAGAAGCAAACCCAAGCAAGCTTCTAGCTGTTTCAAGATGATTCCATTGTGCAACTGAATTACCGATAATAGATATATAGTTGGGTACTGAGAATGTTTCAAAATAAACTGATTAGGAGAGATAAACAATTGATTACAAAAGAAGAAGAAGGAGTAATTGCGATGGTATTGAAAGGGTAACAGTTACGAATGATGCATGTCATGAGATGATAATATTGTCATAATCATCATTACATTTAATAGCCATAGGGATTGTAATTACAAAACAGCAGCCTAATCACTGATAGGCACTATCATTATGACGTCATGCTTTTGATACGGTGATGAGCAAAGACAATGACAATATTGATAACAACATAAGAATATGATGATGGACATTATCGATGGAGAAGGAGAAGAGAAGGAAATGGAGAAACGAGAAGCACCTGACGTGCCTGATGATAACAGTCGTATCCTCATGCATCCTGAAAAATTCATGCAATCATGCCGGTCACATAACCATTCTCGTCGCAACCTTCTTAGAAAAGGTGGGAGCGAAAGGTCGACTCCAACTCACGTGGAACTACTGCTCTTCAAATCTCTCTCAACAGGCATCTTACCACGCATCATTTAGACATTGGCGAATTCAATTACTTTAAGCCTTCTTTAAGGGTGCTCGTCGCACGTCGGTGGGTTTTCTTTTTTTCTTTTTCTTTTTTTGCCTCGTTTTGTCTGGGGCGTGATATACATAAGCAGAGTCAACTTGTGCAGATTTGGCATATACGTGACAAAACTCGGCTAGTTTTCTTCAAGAGTAAACTTCACTGCTTTCCTGTCTGTGAAGTTGTGACTTGCTGCCTATTGGGACG